>NC_057814.1:155959628-155982813 GCF_018294505.1 Triticum aestivum
CGCCGCCTCCACGCCGGCTCCGGCGAGCCACCGCGGGCGACCCCGCCGGCCTCCTCCTCCCACGAGCGCCCGCCGCCGCCGCCTCCTTCCCTCTCCTCCGGCCATCGCCGGCGAGGCCGAGGACGAGCCCGAGCCCGAGCTCCTCGAGCTCCTGTAGCTTCCCCGATCCAGATCTCGTGAGCGTTGACCTTCTCGCCCCTCCTTTTTTTCTCTAAGTGTTGGAAATTTTACAGCATGTGCTTCTGTTCGTGATGTCATAACTCCATGCATGTAGCTCTGATTCGCGCGTGTAATAGGTCAAATTGTTTTTCTCGTGATGCTCTTCAGTTTGTTCAATTGCACCATGTTCATTAGAGGTCATCTTGATGCCCAAATCTCTGTTGGAAGAGGGCTAGTTGCTGTTATTCTCTGGTTCTTATCAGAACTTGGAGATTTGTCATTTTTGTATCATTTAATCTGTGCATCTTTTGAGCATGAGCTCTACATGTGTTTTGAAGTATGCCATGCCACCTTTCCAGTGGTGTAGTCCATGTATTTTTGTGATCTCTGTGGTGACTAGCACAAGCATGCAAAGTAGGCTCCGTAATATTTCTGATTTCTCTAAGTCCTTGACTGCTGTAATTTTGTTGCCATGTAAACTTGATGCTACAGAGAGATACATGCATATTTTGGAGATGTTCAGTAAGGATGTTTTGTAGCTATAGTTGTAATTGATCCATTCCTGCAATTGTTTGCAATTATGGAGTGCCATAGCATGACTCAATCTTGCTCTACTTTTGCTATAAAATATTTCTGGCATATTCTTAACATGATATGCAATTTTGCCAAGCTTATTGTAGTTGATCCATACATGCTATGCAATTGTTCTTGCCTTGGATAGCTTCATAAACATGTCATCTTGCTGTAGGTATGCTTGGTTTGTCATGCATTGCTCTATAGTGAGTGCATCAAGCTCACAAAGAGGCCTACATATTATTATTTCTGCCATGCTCTGTTTTCTGCCAAGTCTGAAACCCGATAACGAAACTTGCTATGTTTACATGCTTGCCACCATATCTTCTGGTCCTTTTTGCTTATGGTCAGGTGATTTATGGGACCCCCTTGACAGTTCGCCTTGAATAAAACTCCTCCAGCAAGGCCCAACCTTGGTTTTAGCATTTGCTACCTAAGCCTTTTTCCCCCGGGTTTTCGCGAGCCCGAGGGTCATCTTATTTTAACCCCCCCGGGCCAGTGCTCCTTCGAGTGTTGGTCCGAACTGAGCAGACTGCGGGGCCCCCTCCTGGAAACTCGAGGTCTGGTTTTACCCGTAGGATGTCTCATCCGGTGTGCCCTGAGAACGAGATATGTGCAGCTCCTATCGGGATTTGTCGGCACATTCAGGTGGCTTTGCTGGTCTTGTTTTACCATTGTCGAGATGTCTTGTAAACCGGGATTCCGAGACTGATCGGGTCTTTTCGGGAGAAGGTTTATCCTTCGTTGACCGTGAGAGCTTATGATGGGCTAAGTTGGGACACCCCTGCAGGGTATTATCTTTCGAAAGCCGTGCCCGCGGTTATGAGGCAGATGGGAATTTGTTAATGTCCGGTTGTAGATAACTTGTCACTTGACCCAATTAAAATACATCAACTGCGTGTGTAGCCGTGATGGTCTCTTCTCGGCGGAGTCCGGGAAGTGAACACGGTCTGAATTATGTATGACGTAAGTAGGTGTTCAGGATCACTTCTTGGTCATTGCTAGATGACGTCCGTTCCGTTGCTTCTCTTCTCGCTCTCATTTGCGCAAGTTAGCCACCATATATGCTTTTGCCGCTGCAGCTCCACCTCACTACTCCTCCTTTTCCTACAAGCTTAAATAGTCTTGATCTCGCGGGTGTGAGATTGCTGAGTCCCCGTGACTCACAGATTCTACCAAAACAGTTGCAGGTGCCGACGATGCCAGTGCAGATGATGGCGTCGATCTCAAGTGGGAGTTCGACGAGGAACGTGGTCGTTACTATGTGTCTTTTCCTGATGATCAGTAGTGGAGCCCAGTTGGGACGATCGGGGATCTAGCATTTGGGGTTGTCTTATTTTCTTCTGGATCTTGACCGTAGCCGGTCTATATGTTTGTATTTTGGATGATGTATGAATAATATTTATGTATTGTGTGAAGTGGCGATTGTAAGCCAACTCTTTATCCCATTCTTGTTCATTACATGGGATTGTGTGAAGATGACCCTTCTTGCGACAAAACCACTATGCGGTTATGCCTCTAAGTCATGCCTCGACACGTGGGAGATATAGCCGCATCGTGGGCGTTACACCAGACCAGCAACAACCACGGATGAAGAGTGTAGATCAAAAGGACCCAATCTGAAAAGACATGAACGAAAACGAACGACGAACAGATCCGAGCAAATCCACCAAAGACAGATTCGCCGGAGACACAACTCCACACGCCCACCGACGATGCAAGACTCATCACCGGAACGAGGGCTAGGCGGGGAGACCATTATTCCATCTTCAGGGAGCCGCCACCGTCTCGCCTTCCTGAGCAGGACACAAACCCTAACAAAGCTAAAAAGAAAAATCTAAAAACGGAGCCATCCCACCGGCAAGTGCCGAGATCCACTCCGCCTCCATGGCCATAGGGCCACCAGAGACGGGATGGACCGGCGCCGGCGCCGGTGGGAGGCAGAAAGCTAGGCTTCTTGGAGGCGGCGGCTAGGTGTGCGTCCGTGTTGATTCAAACTGATATATTGTGTAAGTGTAATGTTGTAGGATTATATTTGCACAATATGCAATAGCATGTCTTGTTAAACCACTGCTATAGTTCACAAGGTATGACCAAGGCTTGGCTAGGGCTTCATTTTGTTGACATTGGTTCTTGGGCGGTGGATATAAACCCTAGACATTGGTGGTTCAACCTCACGGTGGCCAAATCTATTTTGTGGAAGGCCCTCTCTATTGTTACCATGCTAGTATTGTGGATATTTTGGAACGAGAGAACCATGAAACTCTTCTACAACAAGTACGCGCCACAAACAATCGCCACTCGGATCGAAAGGGAAGGACTTAAGTAATACTCCCTCCGTTCCTAAATATTTGTCTTTCTAGAGATTTCAACAAGTAACTACATACGAAGCAAAATGAGTGAATCTACACTCTAAACTATGTCTATATACATCCGTATGTGGTAATCCATTTGAAATCTCTGAAAAGACAAATATTTAGGAACGAAGGGAGTACTATTTTTTTTAGTAAAATACAACGAAGGACCTAAAAGTATGTCAAGTGTGTCACGTAGGTCCTAAAATTTTGAAATCGTTCACCGCGGGTCCTAAATGTGTGTAAGTCGTTCAGTGCGGGTCCTAAAAGTATTTCAATTGTGTCAAGTAGGTCATAACAGTCACGAGTAAAATACACATATAGGACCTACGATGAACGATTCAAACTTTTAGGACCTACTTGACACATTAAAATACTTTTAGGACCTCCGGCGTATTTTACTCATTTTTTTCTTCGAAAAGGAGGTAATACTATTTTAAGAGAGTAGAATTTTTATTTGGCCTTCGGGCTTTTCCATGTTAAAAAGCGGTGGCTTCACTTTAGCAGATCTTATGCCTCTTCAATTCTTAGAACCAATGATTCACATGCAACATGTGTACCCTTTATCCTATCTTAATCATTCTTACTGGACATCAATTAACAAAGCAGAAAAGAACCCAAAAACAACTCTTCCACAAGAGTTTCACTGAATGAGACCGTTATCCATATGCAACTTTAGTTTCTTTCATTCTTTGGTAAGCTCTCTTTACACTGCCTAATAATGCACAGGAGTTTTACAAAAGCAGAACACACACAGCTCACCCTGCCACCTATTAGTGTGTAAGTTGCACCCAGGCAACAGTAAGAATGCCACATAATTCTGAGCATACGCTTGGTTTGCTACCAAATATATTTTAGATTGCCAAAAAGTGTCGGCAGTCCAAAAATTGGTAAATCCAAGACTTATGTGAGGTTGGCTAGATCATTTAATTAGTAGCCAACCAATTAGTGGCTAATATCTGGCATCGGCTAATTGTAGCACCTGCAAAGCTGTGTGAAAATCACGAAGCTAACGGAGCTCAGGAGCACCAAGAACCAGTAGTAGTTATCCAGGCGCTCCTCCCGGGGATCGTCGGAGAACCAGCCGTGGCCCTTTCCGGCGCCCCCCGCCGTGGCCACCTCGATCGCCGCGATCAGCAGCGTGCCGACGAGGCTCCCGACGCCGAAGACGCTGAGGTAGAGCCCGATGCCGATGGTCCTCATCGCGTCGGGGACCTGCGAGTAGAAGAACTCCTGCATCCCCACGACGGCGAACACGTCCGAGACGCCCAGCAGCACGTACTGCGGGAGCAGCCAGGCTATGCTCATCTGACCGGCCGCCTCGTGGCGGCGCCGTGACTCGACGACCGCCGCGACGACCATGGCCACGACGGAGAACACCATGCCCACGCCGATCCGCTGGAGCACCGTGATCCCCTTGCTGTTCCGGGTGACGGCGCCGATCAGGGGCATGATCACCCTGTCGTAGAGCGGCATGAGGATGATGATGGACACGGTGATCGTGCTCTGGAGCGTCGCCGGCGGGATCACGAAGGCGCCGCCGGCGACCCTGTGGTCCATCAGCGTGCCCTGCTTCGTGAAGAAGGTCATCGGCTGCTGGAAGATCACCGCGAACATGAGCAGCACCGTCCAGATCGGCAGCAGCCTGAGGATGATCTTGGCCACGCCGGGCCTGTTGGCCTCTTTCGGGTCAGTTAGCTTGGCTAGTTTCAGGGGCTTCTCCTGCAACCTGCACGACAGAGTTCAGAATTTTTGCATTGGTCACTAAATGCAACTATAAACTTCCCTAGAATATACTAGCTGGCAGTGCACAAATCTTACTCTAGCTCGGAAGCATTGTTCTTGCCGTCGCCGTCGTCTTGACCATCATGTCTCGACGACAAACGGATCTTTCCGGCCGAAACGCTCGCAAGAAGTGACTTGAGAGCTCTGAGGATGCTCTCAGAGCAAGGCCTGTCGGCGCTTCTTGGCTGGCTGATCTTCTTGTAGAGAGGGGTGCAGCAGAGGAACGCCGCGACGGACAGGGCCATGGCGGCGCAGGGGACGGCGAAGCCGATGCCCCAGCCGACGGTGTCCTGGACGTAGGACATGGTGGTGTTCCCCAGGAGGCTGCCGCAGCATATGCCGAAGTACCACCACTGGAAGAAGGCGCTCTTCACCTTGCCCTTCTCCTCCGCCGTGCCGCCGCCGCCGCCGTCCTCGTCCTCGTCTCCGATGTCGAGCTGGTCGGCGCCGAAGGCTTGCAGCGAAGGGTTGTACGCGCCTTGCCCGATGGAGATCAGGTAGAGTGGCAGGAAGAGCGTCGCCCATGGCAGCCATTTGTGAAGCATTGCCCATGAGGCTAGTCCTGCCAGCCCCTGATGATGCAGTGTTAGTGGGAAATATTAACCCAGATGGCAAAGAATCTCAATTACTGCTATGATGCAGTAGTACTAGCAAGTCACTTTTGAAAGAAGAAAATACCAGGGAGCTTTGTATTGGGTATGTTCAAATAAAGTATATCACACACATTTCCTGACGTTTTAAGCATTGGGATGAATGTTCGATTTATGCAATTTGATACGGTACCAAAGGCAAAAGTTACTGTTAATAAAATAATTGCGAACTGTAAAAAACAAATTTGTTACGTCATGTATTAGTCCCATGTTTGAAGTCCAGTGAACTCTAGACGTGAGGGTGTGTTGAAAACTTGAAATATAGTGCCTGCATTTCCAATCACAGTACATTCATGAACTACATCAAATGTCTGCATTGCAACAGCTCTTGCCATGTTGCAATTTTGGTTTCATGCCAGTAACAGAGTGTGTAAACCAATGTTGACCACATTGGTGCCACCTCCTCCATCTTGTCCTAAGATTGTACTCCTATAACAGAGTATCTATCTGCAATATAAATATTACAGTTGTCCTAGAGCAACTATGCTTCCTGACTATAACTACAAAGTGCATTAAAAATTCAGACCCCAGACTCCGGGAAACAGAAAACAGTACCTAAAAAACAATCTGTAAACAAACACACACAAGAACATGACCAATATGGTGGAAATAACTAAGGAGCAACAATTAACTTACGGCGACGTAGAGCAAGGAGGATGCGGTGACGGTGGAGTACCGGTCCCAGTAGGAGTCGGCGAGGATGGCGCTGACGAGCGGCAGCATGGAGGTGATCCCCACCCACGCGCTGACGCTCTGGGCCGCCGCCGCCGTGCTCATCCCGACCACGCCGGTGAGGTAATTCACCATGTTGGACGCCACCCCCTTGAACGCGAACCTCTCCACGCCGGCCACCACTGCAAATTAAGCAGATCATCAGACAACCACGAACAACTCAGGACAACGCATCCGTGTCACTTCTACAGTACCTATGATCAGGATACACGGCCGGCCCAGCGACGCCGACGATCCCTTCTCCGTCGTCATGAGCTCCGGCGACGATCAACAGGCAACAGAGCGGCACCTGAGCTGGCTTCTTCCGCCGACGACTCACCTACTTACAGGAATGAGGAGACAGCAGGAATCCGTCGATATGATTTGTGCCCTAGACACGCTTGCACACTGCGCACCAATGTGTGCATGCAAGCAAGGCTCTGGAGCTTGCACGAGCGGGGGAGGCAGTAAGTGGAATCCACCACCAATGGCACAAGAGACAAGCCCTCTGGCTAGCCTTTTAAAGGAAGATTTAAAGCGCTTTCTTCCCCAAGGTTCGGATGGCAATGTATTTTCCCTTTTCGGATGCATCGTGGCCTCTCCACGAGAGCGAGCTAGTGCCGCAGGGCGGCAGACTCATCGCCGCTTTAGGAATGACCCCCGTGGTTGACGGCGAAGGGCCTGCGGTGTTGCACCGTGTACGCAACTCTTGCCATTCGAGGTGGCAAGCCTTGGCCTCTAATTTGTTTTATTTCATGGCACTGGTAAAACAAGCATGGCAAAATTCAGTTCAGGTTTTGTAGGGCCCGGATTAGTTATCTCTGTCCCTCAGCCCTGACGACAGATATCCGTTTTTCACTGCTAATAATCACCAGCAATGTGCTTTTGCGTGCAATGTGTCTACCATTTAAATTTGACTATTTCTCAACAGGTTCCTTTGTGGGGGTTCACAATGGCTAACTCAAGAAAACACGGTGATAAAACCTTTTGATATAGCATGCAATCTTATTTCATATGCCTTTAAGATTTGAATCTTGAAATCTTCATTACCGAAAAAAGATAAAATTAATTAGTGCATGTTACTCCAAGCTTCCACCCGCATCCATCAGTCTAAGCTCCACCAAAATCTCACACAAATGTCTATATTTCTTATTTCCTTTCCCGTCGACGTACAATAAGATTCAAGTTTCCCTTTTATTTTAGAGTAGATAACGACATGTGCATATGGGTTGTACATATCCTGAATAATCTCGGACCAAAACCTGTGTGTGACAGATCATATGAATGAGATTGATGTTCTAAAAAACGTGTCAACATATGATGATTATTTTAGTGAAAAATGTATGTGATGTGGCTAATCATAAACGGCCATGAGAACTCACGTTATCACCTGGAGAATTTAGAGGTTTTGCGCACGAGCAAGCACTGAACACACGAAAAATTTGTGTTGCGTAATCTCACTATGGCTTTTCTATTTACTTATTTTTGCTTTCATTTATTCAAAATTTAGAGAGAGTGATCTTTACACCACGATCATAATGACTTCTGCCATTATTAGAACTGTATCTGAACTAAACCTGAGCCAACTACTGTCCGGCCGAGCGCGTGACCACTTCAGTTAACAAACGGTTCAGATTAAGAGATTTGAAGAAGAATGGATGACTCAGATGGAGCATGGTTATGTTTTGAGTTTTAATCTCACTTTATTTATCTGTAACTACAATGAGCTGTTACTATTTATCTTGTCCATTTCACTGTAAGCTCGAACATCGACATACATAAGCTGGGGTTTGTTAATGATAAAGGTTAAGAAGGAAATACTAGTGTCTACCTGCTATAGCTAGGGTTTGACTTCTTGTTCCCTCCATACAATCTCACTCAAATTCAATCAAACTTATCCTCAAATCCACCTCTATAGTTAGATTGGGTCGACATCCAATGAATATTATCGCACGCACAAGAACTAAAATCATGTTGGCATCACACGTGAACCAATTGTTGTATCATGCTTCACATGCCTTAGTTTATGATGCGGAGCGGCCCTAACTGGACACATGGTCTCAACACACATAAGTTTGTGGTCGAAACCGTCACTCACCATGTGCATGCAGTCGACTCCGTGGCATGTTATTTGAAACTAGATCATTCATGGCGCGTGTTGCCGCGACTATCTATTTTGGCTCTTAATTGTTAGGCATGAATAAAATATTTTTACATATTTGTATGCAATTTTCCTTCAAGGGTTATATGTACATACACATCCTGCACTTGAAGATAGTGTTGACGACACAACAGAAGGAGGCATGGTCGATGAGAGGTCGGCCATGGGAGCGACCAGGCGGGGCGCTGCCAAGGTGGCGGTGTGAGGGGGAATCTCTTGCTCTCACTCGCACTACTTTCAAAGTTTCGGACCAAAACAGTGTCTTTAAGTACTCTGTCCCGGGCCAAATCAGTGTTCTTTTTTCAAGTACTGTATCGCTCAACAGAGATTCATTGCCAAGATTTTTTTTATAGAATATTGGATCATAGTCAAGCTGGGTACCAATACAGTCTATCAGGTGCATCACTTGCTTAAGATCAATTTTCATAAAAGTGAATTCTTTTGCTTTGGCGAGGCTCAAGACGAGGCCCACCTGTACGCTAAACTATTCGGATGCGGGTTGGGCCAATTTCCTATCACATATTTGGAGATACTGATACATTATCGGAGACTCACAAATGCTGAATGGAAACACGTCGAGGAGAGACTGCAAAAAAGACTTAGCAGTTGGAAAGGTAAACTGCCGTCTCTGGGTGGAAGATTGGTCCTCATATATTCAGTACTAAGTAATATGGTACTATATATGATTTCCTTCTTTCAGTTGCCGAAAGGAGTTTTACATAGATTGGATTACTTCCGATCAAGATTCTTTTGGCAAGGAGATAGCGAGAGAGAAAAATATCGGCTGGCTAAATGGAGTGTGGTTTGCCATCCCAAAGACCAAGGCGGGTTGGGCATTCATGACCTTGAGGTTAAGAATAGGGCCCTCCTCGGCAAATGGTTGTTTAAATTACTAACGGAAGATGGTGTATGGCAAACCCTTCTAAGAAGGAAATATGTGGGTTCCAAGGCGGTATCCCAAATATATTGGTGTTGGGGAAAGCAGTAACTTCAAAAAAATTCCTACGATCACGCAAGATCATGGTGATGCATAGCAACGAGAGGGGAGAGTGTTGTCCACGTACCCTCGTAGACCGTAAGCGGAAACGTTATGACAACGCGGTTGATGTAGTCGTACGCCTTCACGATCGACCGATCCTAGTACCGAACGCACGACACCTCCACGATCTGCACACGTTCGGCTCGGTGACGTCCCACGAACTCACGATCCAGAAGAGTGTCGAGGGAGAGCTTTGTCAGCACGACAGCGTGATGA
This sequence comes from Triticum aestivum, assembly GCF_018294505.1. NCBI lineage: Eukaryota > Viridiplantae > Streptophyta > Magnoliopsida > Poales > Poaceae > Triticum > Triticum aestivum. Next base: position 155,969,277 of record NC_057814.1, read on the forward strand.
CGGTGATGATGAAGCTACCGGCGCAGGGCTTCACCTAAGCACTACGACGATATGATCGAGGTGGATTATGGTGGAGGGGGGGGGGCACTGCACACGGCTAAGAGATCAATGATCAACTTGTGTGTTCATGGGGTGGCCCCCTCCCCCGTATATAAAGGAGTGGAGGAGGGGAGGGGCCGGCCCTCTCTATGGCGCGCCCTAGGGGAGTCCTATTCCCACCGGGAGTAGGATTCCCCCCTTCCCTAGTTGGAGTAGGAGAGGAAGGGAAGGAGGAGTAGGAGAGAAGGAAAGGCCCCCCCCCAAACCTATTCCAATTCGGCCTCTTGCCCAAGGGGGGCGCACCAGACCCTTGTGGGCTGGTGTGCTTCCTTCTTATGGCCTATAAGGCCCATAACTTCTCCCGGGGGGTTCCGGTAACCTCCCGGTACTCCGGTAAATGCCCGAACTCACCCGGAACCATTCCGATGTCCAAACATAGCCTTCCAATATATCGATCTTTACGTCTCGACCATTTCGAGACTCCTCGTCATGTCCGTGATCTCATCCGGGACTCTGAACAACCTTCGGTACATCAAATCACATAAACTCATAATACCGATCGTCACCAAACGTTAAGCGTGCGGACCCTACGGGTTCGAGAACTATGTAGACATGACCGAGACTCATCTCCGGTCAATAACCAATAGCGGAACCTGGATGCTCGTATTGGTTCCTACATATTCTACGAAGATCTTTATCGGTCAAACCACATAACAACATACTTTGTTCCCTTTGTCATCGATATGTTACTTGCCCAAGATTCGATCGTCGGTATCTCAATACCTAGTTGCTTGCAAGGCTTATAGTGGTTGCCAATACGTAACGCATCATCCCGCAACTAACACATTAGTCACATTGCTTGCAAGGCTTATAGTGATGTGCATTAACGAGAGGGCCCAGAGATACCTCTCCGACAATCGGAGTGACAAATCCTAATCTCGATCTATGCCAACTCAACAAGTACCATCGGAGACACCTGTATAGCATCTTTATAATCACCCAGTTATGTTGTGATGTTCGATAGCACACAAGGTGTTCCTCCGGTATTCGGGAGTTGCATAATCTCATAGACTGAGGAACATGTATAAGTCATGAAGAAAGCAGTAGCAATGAAACTGTAACGATCATAATGCTAAGCTAACGAATGGGTCTTGTCCATCACATCATTCTCCTAATGATGTCATCCCGTTCATCAAATGACAACACATGTCTATGGTTTATTTAACATAACCATCTTTGATAAACGAGCTAGTCAAGTAGAGGCATACTAGGGACAATTTGTTTTGTCTATGTATTCACACATGTACTAAATTTTCGGTTAATACAATTCTAGCATGAATAATAAACATTTATCATGAAATAAGGAAATAAATAATAACTTTATTATTTCCTCTAGGGCATATTTCCTTCAGTCTCCCACTTGCACTAGAGTCAATAATCTAGTTCACATCGCCATGTGATTTAACACCAATAGTTCACATCACCATGTGATTAACACCCATAGTTCACATCGTCATGTGACCAACACTCAAAGGATTTACTAGAGTCAGTAATCTAGTTCACATCGCCATGTGATTAACACCCAAAGAGTACTAAGGTGTGATCATGTTTTGCTTGTGAGAGAAGTTTAGTCGACGGGTCTGCCAAATTCAGATCCGTATGTATTTTGCAAATTTCTATGTCTACAATGCTCTGCACGGAACTACTCCAGCTAATTGCTCCCACTTTCAATATGTATCCAGATTGAGACTTAGAGTCATCTGGATCAGTGTCAAAACTTGCATCGACGTAACCCTTTACGACGAACCTTTTGTCACCTTCATAATCGAGAAACATATCCTTATTCCACTAAGGATAATTTTGACCGTTGTCCAGTGATATACTCCTAGATCACTATTGTACTCCCTTGCCAAACTCAGTGTAGGGTATACAATAGATCTGGTACACAACATCGCATACTTTATAGAACCTATGGCTGAGGCATAGGGAATGACTTTCATTCTCTTTCTATCTTCTGCCGTGGTCGGGCTTTGAGTCTCAATTGCACACCTTGCAACACAGGCAAGAACTCTTTCTTTGACTGTTCCATTTTGAACTACTTCAAAATCTTGTCAAGCTATGTACTCATTGAAAAAACTTATCAAGCGTCTTGATCTATCTCTATAGATCTTGATGCTCAATATGTAAGCAGCTTCACCGAGGTCTTTCTTTCAAAAACTCCTTTCAAACACTCCTTTATGCTTTCGAGAAAATTCTACATTATTTCCGATCAACAATATGTCATTCACATATACTTATCAGAAATGATGTAGTGCTCCCACTCACTTTCTTGTAAATACAGGCTTCACCATAAGTCTGTATAAAACTATATGCTTTGATCAACTTATCAAAGCGTATATTCCAACCCCGAGATGCTTGCACCAGTCCATAGATGGATCGCTGGAGCTTGCACATTCTGTTAGCACCTTTAGGATCGACAAAACCTTCTGGTTGCATCATATACAACTCTTCTTTAAGAAATCCATTAAGGAATGTAGTTTTGACATCCATTTGCCAGATTTCATAAAATGTGGCAATTTGCTAACATGATTCGGGTAGACTTAAGCATCGCTACGAGTGAGAAAATCTCATCGTAGTCAACACCTTGAACTTTGTCAAAAAACCTTTTTCGACAAGTCTAGCTTTGTAGATAGTAACACTACTATCAGCGTCCGTCTTCCTCTTGAAGATCCATTTATTTTCTATGGCTTGCCGATCATCGGGCAAGTCAACCAAAGTCCACACTTTGTTCTCATACATGGATCCCATCTCAGATTTCATGGCCTCAAGCCATTTCGCGGAATCTGGGCTCATCATCGCTTCCTCATAGTTCGTAGGTTCGTCATGGTCAATTAACATGACCTCCAGAACAGGATTACCGTACCACTCTGGTGCGGATCTTACTCTGGTTGACCTACGAGGTTTGGTAGTAAGTTGATCTGAAGTTTCGTGATCACTATCATTAACTTCCTCACTAATTGGTGTAGGAATCACTGGAACTGATTTCTGTGATGAACTACTTTCCAATTCGGGAGCAGGTAAAATTACCTCATAAATTTCTACTTTCCTCCCACTCACTTCTTTCGAGAGAAACTCCTTCTCTAGAAAGGATCCATTCTTAGCAACAAAGATCTTGCCTTCGGATCTGTGGTAGAATGTGTACCCAACATTTTCTTTTGGGTATCCTATGAAGACGCACTTCTCCGATTTGGGTTTGAGCTTATCAGATTGAAACTTTTTCACATAAGCATTGCAACCTCAAACTTTAAGAAATGGCAGCTTAGGTTTCTTGCCAAACCATAGTTCATACGGTGTCGTCTCAACGGATTTAGACGGTGCCCTATTTAACGTGAATGTAGCTGTCTCTAATGCATAACCCCAAAATGATACTGGTAAATCGGTAAGAGACGTCATAGATTGTACTATATCCAATAAAGTACGGTTCTGATGTTCGGACACACCATTATGCTGTGGTGTTCCAGGTGGCATGAGTTTGTGAAACTATTCCACATTGTTTTAATTGAAGGCCAAACTCGTAACTCAAATATTTGCCTCTGCGATCAGATCGTAGAAACTTTATTTTCTTGTTACGATGATTCTCTACTTCACTCTGAAAATCTTCGAACTTTTCAAGTGTTTCAGACTTGTGTTTCATCAAGTGGATATACACATATCTGCTCAAATCATCTGTGAAGGTCAGAAAACAAGATACCCGCCATGAGCCTCAACACTCATTGGACCGCATGCATCGGTATGTATTATTTCCAATAAGTCAGTGGCTCGCTCCATTGTTCCGGAGAACGGAGTCTTAGTCATCTTGCCCATGAGACATGGTTCGCAAGCATCAAGTGATTCATAATCAAGTGATTCCAAAAGCCCATCAGCATGGAGTTTCTTCATGCGCTTTACACCAATATGACCTAAACGGTAGTGCCACAAATATGTTGCACTATCATTATCAACTTTGCATCTTTTGGCATCAATATTATGAATATGTGTATCAACACGATCGAGATTCAATAAACCATTTATTTTGAGTGTATGACCATAGATGGTTTTATTCATGTAAACAGAACAACAATTATTCTTTGACTTAAATGAATAACCGTATTGCAATAAACATGATCTAATCATATTCATGCTCAACGCAAACACCAAATAACATTTATTTTAGGTTCAACACTAATCCCGAAGGTAAAGGGAGTGTGCGATAGTGATCTTATCATCCTTGGAATCATTTCCAACACACATCCTCACCTCGCCCTTAACTAGTCTCTGTTTATTTTGCAACTCTTGTTTCGAGTTACTACTCTTAGCAACTGAACTAGTATCAAATACCGAGGGGTTGCTATAAACACTAGTAAGTACACATCAATAACATGTATATCAAATATACCTTTGTTCACTTTGCCATCCTTCTTATCCGCCAAATACTTGGGGCGGTTCTGCTTCCAGTGACCAGTCCCTTTGCAGTAGAAGCACTTAGTCTCAGGCTTAGCTCTAGACTTGGGCTTCTTCACTTGAGCAGCAACTTGCTTGCTGTTCTTCTTGAAGTTTCCCTTCTTCCCTTTGCCCTTTTCTTGAAACTAGTGGTCTTGTCAACCATCAACACTTGATGCTTTTCTTGATTTCTACCTTCGTCGATTTCAGCATCACGAAGAGCTTGGGAATCGTTTCTGTTATCCCTTGCATATTATAGTTCATCACGAAGTTCTAGTAACTTGGTGATAGTGACTAGAGAACTCTGTCAATCACTATCTTATCTGGAAGATTAACTCCCACTTGATTCAAGTGATTGTAGTACTCAGACATTCCGAGCACATGCTCACTAGCCGAGCTATTCTCCTCCATCTTGTAGGCAAAGTACTTGTCAAAGGTCTCATACCTTTCGACATGGGCATGAGTCTGAAATACTAATTTCAACTCTTGGAACATCTCATATGCTCTGTTGCATTCAAAACGTCTTTGAAGCCCCAATTCTAAGCCGTAAAGCATGGTGCACTAAACTAGCAAGTAGTCATCATACCGAGCTTGTCAAACGTTCATAATGTCTGCATCTGCTCCTGCAATAGGTCTGTCACCTACCGGTGCATCAAGGACATAATTCTTTTGTCCAGCAATGAGGATAATCCTCAGATCACGGATCCAATCCGCATCATTGCTACTAACATCTTTCAACTTAGTTTTCTCTAGGAACATATCAAAAATAAAACAGGGGAGCTAAACGCGAGCTATTGATCTACAACATAGATATGCAAATACTATCAGGACTAAGTTCATGATAAATTAAAGTTCAATTAATCATATTACTTAAGAACTCCCACTTAGATAGACATCCCTCTAGTCATCTAAATGATCACGTGATCCAAATCAACTAAACCATGTCCGATCATCACGTGAGATGGAGTAGTTTTCAATGGTGAACATCACTATGTTGATCATATCTACTATATGATTCACGCTCGACCTTTCGGTCTCCAGTGTTCCGAGGCCATATCTGCATATGCTAGGCTCGTCAAGTTGAACCCGAGTATTCTGCGTGTGCAAAACTGGCTTGCACCCGTTGTATTTGAACGTAGAGCTTATCACACCCGATCATCACGTGGTGTCTCGGCACGACGAACTGTCGCAACCATGCATACTCAGGGAGAAAACTTATACCTTGAAATTTAGTGAGAGATCCTCTTATAATGCTACCGTCGAACTAAGCAAAATATGATGCATAAAGGATAAACATCACATGCAATCAATATAAGTGATATGATATGGCCATCATCATCTTGTGCCTTTGATATCCATCTCCAAAGCACCGTCATGATCACCATCGTCACCGGTGCGACACCTTGATCTCCATCGTAGTATCGTTGTCGTCTTGCCAACTATTGCTTCTACGACTATCGCTACTGCTTAGTGATAAAGTAAAGCAATTACATGGCGATTGCATTTCATACAATAAAGCGACAACCATATGGCTCCTGCCAGTTGCCGATAACTGTGTTACAAAACATGATCATTTCATACAATAAAATTTAGCATCATGTCTTGACCATATCACATCACAACATGCCCTGCAAAAACAAGTTAGACGTCCTCTACTTTGTTGTTGCAAGTTTTACGTGGCTGCTACGGGCTGAGCAAGAACCGTTCTTACCTACGCATCAAAACCACAACGATTTTTCGTCAAGTATGTGATGTTTTAACCTTCAACAAGGACCGGGCGTAGTCACACTCGATTCAACTAAAGTTGGAGAAACTGACACCCGCCAGCCACCTGTGTGCGAAGCATGTCGGTAGAACCAGTCTCGCGTAAGCGTACGCGTAATGTCGGTCCGGGCCGCTTCATCCAACAATACCGCTGAATCAAAGTATGACATGCTGGTAAGCAGTATGACTATTATCGCCCACAACTCACTTGTGTTCTACTCATGCATATAACATCTACGCATAAACCTGGCTCTGATACCACTGTTGGGGAACGCAGTAATTTCAAAAAAATTCCTACGATCATGCAAGATCATGGTGATGCATAGCAATGAGAGGGGAGAGTGTTGTCCACGTACCCTCGTAGACCGTAAGCGGAAGCGTTATGACAACGCGGTTGCTGTAGTCGTACGTCTTCACGATCGACCGATCCTAGTACCGAATGTACAACACCTCCGCGATCTGCACACGTTCGGCTCGGTGACGTCCCACGAACTCATGATCCAGCAGAGTGTCGAGGGAGAGCTTCGTCAGCACGACGGCGTGATGACGGTGATGATGAAGCTACCGGCGCAGGCCTTCGCCTAAGCACTACAACGATATGACCGAGGTGGATTATGGTGGAGGGGGGCACCGCACACGGCTAAGAGATCAATAATCACCTTGTGTGTTCATGGGGTGCCCCCTCCCCCGTATATAAAGGAGTGGAGGAGGGGAGGGCCCGACCCTCTCTATGGCGCGCCCTAGGGGAGTCCTACTCCCATCGGGAGTAGGATTCCCCCCTTCCCTAGTTGGAGTAGGAGAGGAAGGGAAGGAGGAGTAGGAGAGAAGGGAAGGGGACCGCCCCCCCCCCCCAAACCTATTCCAATTCGGCCTCCTGCCCAAGGAGGGCGCACCAGCCCCTTGTGGGCTGGTGTGCTTCCTTCTTATGGCCCATAAGGCCCATAACTTCTCCCGGGGGGTTTCGGTAACCTCCCGGTACTCCGGTAAATGCCCGAACTCATCCGGAACCATTCTGATGTCCAAACATAGCCTTCCAATATATCGATCTTTACGTCTCGACCATTTCGAGACTCCTCGTCATGTCCGTGATCTCATCCGGGAATCCGAACAACCTTCGGTACATCAAATCACATAAACTCATAATACCGATCGTCACCAAACGTTAAGCGTGCGGACCCTACGGGTTCGAGAACTATGTAGATATGACCGAGACTCATCTCCGGTCAATAACCAATAGCGGAACCTGGATGCTCATATTGGTTCCTACATATTCTATGAAGATCTTTATCGGTCAAACCGCATAACAACATACTTTGTTCCGGTTGTCATCGGTATGTTACTTGCCCGAGATTCGATCGTCGGTATCTCAATACCTAGTTCAATCTCGTTACCGGCAAGTCTCTTTACTCGTTCCGTAATGCATCATCCCGCAACTAACACATTAGTCACATTGCTTGCAAGGCTTATAGTGATGTGCATTACTGCCCAGAGATACCTCTCCGACAATCGGAGTGACAAATCCTAATCTCGATCTATGCCAACTCAACAAGTACCATTGGAGACACCTGTAGGGCATCTTTATAATCACCCAGTTATGTTGTGACGTTTGATAGCACACAAGGTGTTCCTCCGGTATTCGGGAGTTGCATAATCTCAGAGTCTGAGGAACATGTATAAGTCATGAAGAAAGCAGTAGCAATGAAACTGTAACGATCATAATGCTAAGCTAACGAATGAGTCTTGTCCATCACATCATTCTCCTAATGATGTGATCCCGTTCATCAAATGACAACACATGTCTATGGTTTAGGAAACATAACCATCTTTGATAAACGAGCTAGTCAAGTAGAGGCATACTAGGGACACTTTGTTTTGTCTATGTATTCACACATGTACTAAGTTTCCGGTTAATACAATTTTAGCATGAATAATAAATATTTATCATGAAATAAGGAAATAAATAATAACTTTATTATTGCCTCTAGGGCATATTTCCTTCAATTGGAAGCCTGGGGATTCCCACTTTTGGGCGGGTCTAATGGCTACGAAAAATATATTTCTTCTGCTATGGATCCTTCTTGATTAAGGACGGCTCGGAAATTAGATTCTGGGAGGACAAGTGGCTAGGAAATGCCACACTCCGGGAACAATATCCGGCTCTATACAACATTGTGCGCCACAAGGGTGATAGTTTCGCCACGGTGATGGAATCATTTCCGCCGAATGTGACGTTCAGAAGAGATTTAATTGGACCCAGACTACAATCGTGGAACATTCTGCTTCAGCGGTTATCCACAGTGCAATTGTCACATGGGTCTGATGTATTCCGATGGAAGCTCCATGGGAATGGACAATTCTCAGCGGAGTCTATGTATAGAGCGTTAATCCAGTCCGATGTGCCAGTTGATAATAACAAGAAGATCTGGAAGATGAAGATATCACTTAAGAATAAAATCTTTGCATGGTATCTTCGTTGCAGAGTCATTCTTACCAAAGATAAACTTATTAAGAGGAATTGGCATGGAAGTCCGCAATGTGTCTTTTGTCACCATGAGGAGACAATAAAACAGTTATTCTTCCAATGCAAATTAGCTCGTTCTATGTGGTCAGTCATCCAAATAGCTTCTGGCTTGTATCCTCCCTATAGTGTTGCTAATGTATTTGGCAACTGGTTGCATATGATTGATCACAAGTTTAGAACTCTTCTCAGGGTGGGAGCGCTTGCCATTATTTGGTCGCTTTGGCTACATAGAAATGATAAGATTTTTAACGATAAAAGTACGTCTCTGTTGCAGGTTATCTACAGATGTACCGGGACTCTTCGTTTATGGTCCTCTCTACAACGCGTGGAGAAACAAGACCTTTTTACGGAGGTGTGTACATGATTGGAGGATACGGCAAGGGATACTTTTACCCAACATGGGTGGCAACATGATCTTAGGATTGGGCCCCCTCCGCTTTAGGCGTTTCACAGACTCTAAGTTTCTTTGTATTTCGTCTATTTTTTTTCTTTTGTGTGAGAGGACCTTATTTGGCTGTGTGCATCTTAGTTATGCAGAGGCCGGGTGTAATGCTTAAATCTTTTAAGTAATAAAGTGCCCTTTTTAGAAAAAAGGTGCATCACTTGCATACATCATATATGCCTCTTACTATTGAGTTCATGCATAAACCCACCTGTAGATGTACCTCCTTGCTTCTTGCCTTCTTTCCATCGTGTTATCGCCAAAGTATGTTTCCTGAGCCACACAATAGTAATCCCATATATCCTCTATGGTGTTGCAAACACATAATGATTGAATGAACTATGCTAGATCTATGCATGAGACGAATATCAGTTGACTGCAGGGCCGTATGTTGGCATGTGCAGCAGGAGCGACTGAACAGGGCCCCCAACATCAGAGGGGGCCCAAATTGTTTGTTAATCAAGGTTTTAACTGAAGCACTAATACTACAGTAAATAACCATTGGGAATTTTTAATGCCAAGCGACCCTATGTATTTATCTCCAATTACAATCCATCGATGCATTACATGCTATGGCCAGGTCTTTTGAGCTTGTGCTTCCAATTTGCACAGGGCCTCCAATTTGTGGAACTAATATAATTCCAAAATATGAATAGAGAATGAATTTATATATCAGTTCAGTAACAATGATCTGCAGCCTTCATGAATTACATCAAACACCTTGTCTACATAAATGTTGAAACCTGCAAAAACTGAACTGCGGCAGACCAGCAAAACAGATGGTTCAGCCCAAATTTGAGACTATTACTGATTCAGTATCAAACAGGAAATCCATTCCCTAAGTGAACTTCAGAATAGGAAAAAATAGAGTAAGATTAATTAAGGAAGATGTAATACGGGATTTTATGTACCTCGTTGATTGAAATGCCGATGCAATGGATTGGTGAGTGCAACATGTGATGTGTTTCCAGTTTCCACAGGTTTCGAATGGCGCAGACTTGTCTAGGATTGGCGGTGCTTCAAGTTTGGTTACAAGATCTTGCTTGAAGGTGGCCATCATGAAGTAGTCGGCGAGATATGTGAGATTTTTCTGCTACATGTGGTGCTTGCCGGTTTTTATTGGTGTGTTCTCAGCTGTATGTAGGGAATAAAAATCGAAAGGAGGACCATGGTGTTTTGCTCGTTTTGATTTGGGAAGCACATATTTTTGAGAATATGCAGATTGTGATGTCGACGCATTAGTGCATTGTACCCCCTTTGTCCCAAAATATGTGACTCGTATAAAGTCCGTACTAACTTGAGTCACTTATTTTGAGATGAAGGGAGTACAACATTTGTATAGTTTGTTCTTTTGGTCTGGGAAGCACTGATCCCTCAACGCCTGTACGACATTTGTCTTTCTTTTGCGTATTTTTCACTTGCTAAATAACCTGCTACATAAGGCAGGAGCAGTAGGAGGTACTTTTGATTATTTCAAACAATCATATAATAATGCACAAATTGTGAGATGAGGGATAATGAAAGAAGGCATCAAAGGAAACTGGTACTGACCTATCCGTTAGAGGTTAGCCATTGGATCAGCTGGAAGAACGAAAGAAACCCACCAATACGAAACTCGAATTCCTACTTGGAGACAATATGTAATCATTTCAAATTATGAATTAGACAGAGAACATATCACTATATCAGTATATGTAGACAACAATTGAAAATTGGAATCAGCGCATCACCTTCTAACTAAGCAGAGTTGGAACGGCTCGAGACGAGTGAATTGCAAAAAACCACCACATTTGAAGTTCAAGCATCAGTTTGCCACCACATTTCTAGCGCGTCCCAAAAATCCACCACTTTTGTTGTAAATTTTCTCAATAAAAACAAATGACCGTTTGGTCGCAACTAAACCGATTTCTGACAGGACAGCCCACCCGTCAGCTGCCACGTCGGACTAACCGAACGGCGCACGGGTTGACGGCCGTTAGGCCACGCGCGTACAAAACAGAGCCCACCACTCGCCGCCGCTCACACTCCACTCCACTCGCTCACTCTCACTCCACTCCACTCTGCTCCGTCCCCTGTTGTCGCCGCCGGAGCTCTTCACCGCCGCCGGAGGCATGGTTCCCTCGCCACCGTTGAAGATGCCGTCGTGGAACGATGGAGAGGAGAGCAGCGAGGAGGAGCTGGTCAGCATGGAGCTGGAGCAGCACTGTGTAAGAGATCTGCTTTGCACCTAGGGTTAGGGTTAGGGTTCAAGTGTTCTTCGATTTGAGACAATGGTTTGGAATAGTTGCTCTTTGTTCTGAGGTTCATTACTATGCTACAATGCAGGCGAACCCTGGCACCACTATAGATGCATCCTTCTGTGGTAGAGCTGCAGATGCAAGCATCACATGTAGACTGCACTTGGCCCCATGCATGAAATATGTTGAACATATTTCAAGGAAAGGACATTGGGAGGAGGTTCTATGGATGTGCTGTTCCTCAGGTCAGTGTTATCCAACTAGGGTTTGTGTTGGTGGTAGTTAGTGGTAGTTAGTCTGCAGATGTTTGGAATTGCTGTCAGTAAATTCAGTTAATGAAACATGATTTGGACTGTCTGCAGATGCAAGAATCAAATTATGTCTAATGAAACATGATTTGTACTGTCTGTAGATGGATTGATTAATTTCTGTCAGTAAAAGAAGCAAATGAAACATGTTTTGGACTGTGGTAGAGCTGCAGATGCAAGCATCAATTTATGTCAGTAAATTAAGTAAATGAAACATGTTTTGGACTGTGGTAGAGTTGCAGATGCAAGCATCAATTTCTGTCACTAAATTGAGGGGATTATCACTATTTGGACTGTGGTACTGAATGAACTAATGTAGTTTGTTGCAGGTTCAGTTGACCAAACTTGTTTTTAACAGTGATTTTGCAATTCAGTTAATGGTAGTATTGCTCTTGTCATATAAGCTTAGCTTGAACTTCAAGTTTCCTGAATGTCTGTTGTATCTGCAAGTCTGACTGAATCACTGAATATCTCATCTATTTTCTTCTTGAAGTTAGCATATTTATTTTCTAATACTTGATGCAGGATGGTATTGACTGTGGAGTTGCTCAGTGGGTTGATGCCCCATGGCCTTCTATTATGCAAAGATGTTTGGAGAAGATATGGGAGATGTTTCATGAGGAGAACCATGGCAGAATGATTGACCATGAGAAGTATAAGAAAGAGTTGGAGAAGGTGAACAAGGAGTTGGATACACTTGGGGATCAGTACAGTCAGCTGGTTGAGGATGTCACCAAGATGTTTGATTGGGCAGATCAGAACAACAGGGTCATGAGTGATGAAGAGTTCAAGCAGAAGCAGATGGATGTGGACAAGGACATGGAGAAGCTAGCTATCAGCAAGGAGAAGGAGAGTGATGCCATTGGCAAGATGAAGGAGATGGAGAAGCTAGCTCAGGAACACAAGGAGATGAAGTGCATTCTTAGATCTCAGGGAGAGATCATTAAGAACACCAGGAAGGAGAGGGATGACTTCAAGGAAGAGAGGGACTGGCTGATAGAGGAGAAGAAGAAGCTGGAGTTTCTGGTGGGTGATCTTATGAAAGCTGGTCATGGCAACAAGGACAAGCTTGCCAAGATCAAGTCAATCCTTGATGAGTGAACAATGATGTTCATCACCTCAGTTATGTTAAGCTAAATGTGGCCTTGGAACACTATAGCTGGCCTTGGGGTTGTATATTTTGGGAATCCCCTAGTTATGTAATGACTGTAACGATTATCTGCAAAACTACCTTCAGTTAACTTATGTAATGCATGTAATGACTAGCTGCAAAACTACCCCAGTTATGTAATGTTGTTAGCTTTCTATAGTAAGAGCTATGCTATTATGAATCTGCTTGTTTGGACTAAATGGTCAGTGGTCAGCACCAACTGGGCATGGCCAAATTGGGCAAATGCTTACAGAAGGTAAATTGTTGATCACATAAACCACAAAGAGAAAATATGCATAGTGCACTCACCACCTAAACCTATAATTTAGTGTTTAGGGTGGATCGGGCTCGACAAATCCAAGTAAACCACTCAATTAGTCTTTAGGGTGGGTCGGGCTCGACAAAGCCAACTAAACTACTCATTTAGTCTTTAGGGTGGATCGTGCTCGACAAAGCCAAGTAAACCACTCAATTAGTCTTTAGGGTGGATCCGTCTCGACAAAGCCAACTAAACTACTCATTTAGTCTTTAGGGTGGCTTGGGCTCGACAAAACCACCCAAACCACATAAACCACTCATTTAGTGTGTAGGGTGGAT
>NC_057814.1:155983008-155991822 GCF_018294505.1 Triticum aestivum
CGGGCTCGACAAAACCACTAAACTACTCATTTAGTATTCAAGGTGGCTCGGGCTCGACAAAGCTACCCAAACTACTCATTTAGTATTCAAGGTGGCTTGGGCTCGACAAAGCCACTAAACCTATCATTTAGGCTTTAGGGTGGCTTGGGCTCGACAAAGCCACTAAACCTATCATTTAGGCTTTAGGGTGGCTTGGGCTCGACAAAGCCACTAAACCTATCATTTAGGCTTTAGGGTGGCTTGGGCTCGACAAAACCACCAATTCTTGCAGAACAGAAAAAGCATCAAATCAAACAAGTAATTGTTGATCACACAAACATGTTCTGAACCATAATAGTTCTCAGCCATAATAGTTGCCACTGGCTAAATACTGATTACTGATACATAGCAGTTCTCAAGCTAACACAAACAAGTTCTCAAGCTAAATACTGATTACACATAGCAGTTCTCAGGCATAGTTTCTGAAATTTAGAAATACTTAAGGCAGGTAGTTCAAAAGAAAACAGCCAAATTGTGCATTGACTAGTTGCCACTGGCATAAAAGTAACCCCTCATCCTGGTGCTCTGGAACCTCTTCCTTTTGGACCCTACTGTTGCTCCCTCTATTGTAGTTGCAGCCCTAGGTGCCATGTAGGGCCTTCCACCTCTCCCGTTGGGTGCATTGCTTGAACCTGAAGCTCTTGTGGCAGCCTAGGAAGGAGTAGTAGAAGTGATGCTTGCCCTTCTAGAAGCAGCAGTTGTTCTTCTTGGCCTTGTAGAAGCAGCAGGCTGAGCAGGACCAGTAGAAGCAGCAGTTGTTTTTCTTCCCCTGGTAGATGTAGCAAGCTAGGCAGGACCAGAAGAAGTTGTTCTTCTTCCCCTAGTAGGCTGGGCAGCAGGTGGTGCACTGGTTGCAGGCTGGGCAGTAGCACTAGAACTTCCCCCAGTTTATGGTAGTGAGTTCTGGTTGTCTAAGAGAGCACACATCATAGCCCAACAATTAGGATGAAGCCATCAAATGATTAAAACAATGAAAACTGGTGAGGCAACAATGTAACTTGAAAACAATGACAACAATGTGCATATTCCATACCTTGTGCTTGTCCTTTCTTGCCTGAAGATGAGGCTTTAGGGGCTGAGGGCAGTAGGTGTACCTATGTTTATGCATCTTGCAGTTGCTGCAGGTGATAGTTGCCATCCTTGATGTATCCTTCTTTGTTGGGACCTCAAATTGCCCCTTCCTCCTAGCTGTTTGCTTCCTGCCCTTCTTCTCTTTGAACACTGGTGGATCTATGTCAGCAGTTGGTGTCCTAGGCAAACAGTCAGGCCCTGGTACAGGGTAGATGATGTGCTTGTATGTTTCCTTATACAATGGTTTTTTGAAGAACTCATGCACATAGTCTTTTGGTTGTCCCTTCACTCTTGTAATGGCAAAAACTGCATGGTTACATGGCCAACCACATAGGTCCCATTTCTTGCAGTCATAGGTCCACTTATCAAGGTTCACACAGTAGGTAGACTCCCCACTAGTGACTTACCAAATACCAGGACCTGCCATGTATGCAGTGCAATGCCTGAGTACTTCTTTGACTCCTCCAACTTCTCCATATAAGTGGGTGTTATCTCCCACTTACTCTTCTTTGTCTTCTCTCTAACTGCTTGGTACTTAACCATCAACTTAGTTCCGAATCCATCAACACAGCTCTTTATAGGCTTGTTCCTCACATCTAGTATCATCTTGTTAAACACTTCACTATGATTGTTGACTACTAGGTATGTCTTGCATGTGTGATCCATAGCATGCCTTGCCCAAGTCTCTTTAGGGATATTACAAAGCCACTTCCAAGCATCTTCATCCTCCTTTTTCAGCTCATTCATTGCAACCTCAAAACCATTCTTGGTGTATGAATATGCAGCATTGTCCATATGCTTCTTCAACTCCTCACTCCTGAAGCCTGCGGACTGGAAATTTGCATAGATATGTCTAAGACAATATCTTTGAGGTGAGTGTGGGAACACAGCTTGAATTGCATTCAACAACCCCTGTTTAAGTCATAGTAGAGATTATTATTCATATAACTTGCTCCTTCCATGCATAATACAAATTATTATTTCTACAACTTTCTCATTCAATTGTGAAATGAAAAATATACCTTCTGTCTATCAGAGATGATTGTGTATCTGCCCCACTTGTTCCCCTCTCCAATGCAAGCTCTTAATTAGCTAAGAAACCAAGTCCAACTATCCTTGTCCTCCTTATCAACAATACCAATTGCAATCGGGAGTATGTTGTTATTCGCATCCCTACCAGTGGCAGCAAGTATCTATTACCCAGTAGAAAGCTTGATAAAGCAACCATCTAAACCTGTATTAAAGCATTGGGCAGTCAAATGAGTACATTATTAAGTACAAGATATGGGCAGTGAACTGGAGTAATGTAGAATGCATATAATACCTATAAAGGGCCTACACCCATTCAAGAAACCTTCTTTTGAAGCATTCAGATAGTAGAACATGTAGTGGAACCTAGGATTTGGACTAGGATGGGGCTCAAGCTCTGTGGTAGTAACAATGCATCTGCTCCCAGGGTTGGTATCAAGCACAACTTGAAGATAATCCCTAAACCTTGTGTATTGTCCCTTCATGTCACCTTCCACCACTTCAATGGCCAATGACCTTGCCCTGTAGGCCTTGGTCTTTGGCACTTCCAGCCCATACTTAGTCTTTGTTCTTTTTAAAATTGCATCAACACTAGCCCTTGGATTATCTATCAGTTGCTGCTGACAGGTTCTGGCAATCCAGTCAACTGTCACTTTTAGTTTTTCTCCAAGTGCACCACAAGTGTGCAACAACTTCATCTTCTTGATGCAGAATGTTTTCTCATGAGCAATTGTTGATGCAGTCATGAAAAAAGGACACCCATTGTCCCTTTCTGTGCAATGCACAATGATCCTATCCTTGTAGTTCCTATGGTACTGGAAATTTCTAAGGATTTTGATATGAAAATTCGTAAGTGCTCTTCTAAACTGATACACATCAGTGAAGCACATACTCAAGCAAAGTTGGTCATGAGCATCTGGCTTGCTCTCATCATACCAGATGCTAGTCCTGGCCCTCTTGGCTTGACTCTTCCTTCCACAAGGCAGTGGCAGACCTGACTCATCATCTGATTCACTAATGTCATAGTCCCCAGGGAAACAAGCTGAATCATCTGATGGAATGAAATCAGGAATTACCTCAATGTCAAGTTCATGGTGTGATCTTGTAGTGGGGCCTGCTTTGCCTACTTTCTTGAATGTTTGAGGAAGTGGTCTCTCAGGTTCTGTGTCTGAGTCCTCTGCCTCTGTACACATCTCTTCCACTTCTGTGTCTCCTTCAAAGTGATGCATAGGATCCTCTCTCTGTTTCCTTTTCTGCTTCAACTTCTCAATGATTTCATCTTCCTCCTCATTACCTATGTCATGCTCTTCCTCTTTGTACTCACACCAGTTCAAATCAACAAACCCTTCATCATCAGAGGGGCCAACATCTTCCTGTAATTTCTCTTTGCCCTTTGCTTTTTTCAAATTCATGCTCTGTTGTGTGTTAATGTAAGCAGCCTCTTCACCTGGCTCTACAACAACAATAGGCACAGCATACAGCTCCTCAACTGGGTCTTCAACAGAAATAGGGAACAATACTCCTGCCTCATCTATAGAAATAATGTTGGAATCCCCCACATTATTTATAGGTACTTGTTCCTCCACAATATTTGCCCTGTTAAAATCTCCTGGATTAGGCTCATTAGCCTTAATTACAGTTATGTTGAGCACCTTTTGCTCAGCATAATGGTCTAGCATCTCCTCCAAACTCTCTTCACTGTCAATAACCTGCATCCCTGCTGCCCCCTTTCCCTCTTCTTTCATATAGAACATGTAGTTAGCTTCAGTATATCCCTCTTCCGTCTCTAGCAGTGCTAACATGTCAATATAAGTAATTTCTGACACAGAAATGGTCCTTTCCAAGTTGTCTCTCCCTTGAAAATGGTACCTTATTTCCCATATCTCATCATCCAAACTACATAAAATTGAGGAGAATTAGTGCTTGATTGATTCAGTTTTAATAATGTAACATGTTATTCAGACAAGATATTAGCACTATCAAAGCTTGCACATAATTTACAGGACAACAAGTAAGTGTAATTAATAAGGAGTAAACAAAGCATTCATGCATAAAACCATAAACCCAGAGCTATAATTCCTACTGTAACATGTTATACAGAGAAGATATTAACTATATCAGCTACACCACTTGAGTAAACAAACAATAATCTTCAGTAAACAAAGCCCTAAAATGAAACGACCCTAAAATCTAACAACCCTAAAATCTACTAAAATCTAACAGCCCATTAACAAACATAAATATGCACTATCTGTAGCCCTAAAATCACAATCCATTGAAGACAGTAACATGGAAGAGAGGGGTGGAGGGGGGTGGACGAGGAAGAAATCTTACCACACGCCGCCGAACCCTGAAGCCCACTGATGGCCTTCTCCCATGCCGAAATCCCTGATCTTGCGTGCTAGGGCCGCCGCCGCACGGCGCTCAATGTCCCACTCCGGCGGCGAAGGGGGCGAAGGGGATCGCTCCGGTGAAGGAGCCCGCTGCATCGGCAAGCTACTACTGCCGAGTCAGTTGTCTACCTCCGAGAACCCATCACCATCGCCTCCAGTCCCTCCGCCTCCTGCTGACTCGCCGCCGCCGCCGCTAGGTTTAGCCGCCGCCGCCATCGCAGAATAGAGAGAGAGACGGGGGAAATAGGGGAGAATGGGGCAAGCAGACAGAGCCGCGAGCGTTTTGACCACGTGCGTGCCCTAACGGCCGTCAACCCGTGCGCCGTTCGGTTAGTCCGACGTGGCAGCTGACGGGTGGGCCTACAGTGTCAGAAATCGGTTTAGTTGCGGCCAAACGGTCATTTGTTTTTATTGAGAAAATTTACAACAAAAGTGGTGGATCTTTAGGACGCGCTAGAAATGTGGTGGCAACCTGATGCTTGAACTTCAAATGTGGTGGTTTTTTGCAATTCACTCGCTCGAGACCTAACCATCACCAATCGAATCTGTGTTGGAGAGTGTTTGCAAAAATGAGTAGAGTGGGAAAGTAGCAGCGGCAAGGTTGGGATTTTATATGCTGGCATGAACATACAAGAGACACAATTAACCTCATCCCACCTCTCAATCAATCAATTGGCATGAATATTAATAGGCAATGAAACTGACCTACCCGGAGCATCGATTGGCATTAATGGCCGATTAACCTATCGATCAATCATCCTTCGCGATTGAACTTCACGGCTGTTCGCCGCCACACACCATCCCACCACGCCGCTCATGTCCGTGCAACAGAACGGACCATGGAGGCGCTACCCATCGCGTCGATGCCATCCCAACTTAGTCGCCATTGCAATCCGAGACCCCACATCGATCGGCACCCACTTTGGTCATCCATGGCGAGGCGCCGCCAAACGACGATGTGACCGAAAGACACCAGGGTCGTGACCGTCCATTGATTTTGTTTTAGGGTTGTAATACATATTTGCTTGGACGGGATCCCAGCAGAGGCCCAGTAGGCCCAATTGAATCTCCGATGCCCAAAAAAACCACCGGAGCAGCCGCCCGAGAAGGCTAGCGCAGCATGTACGTGTGATTTAGTCTGTACGACGCGATTTAGGTGGGATTAAGTGCAAATCTGACGGTCGAGGATGCCTAAAAGTGATGATCCAACAGATAGAAATGCTAATGGCTTGAGAGGACAGGAAAGATGCTCGGTTATAATGTATCTAAATAATAAACTAAAAAGGGAACTAGAATGTGCAGTAAGTTTAATCCATCGATTTTGGCTACACCCATATACCCGATCTATCGTATTATTTCAGTAATTTTTATTAATTTGTCCTAACTTTTTTTTTACCTTTTTATGACTCATTGTTTTGGCTGTGATCTTAATAGGTATATTTTGTACTATGCAATATAAAACCAATCACATGTGTTGCTAAATAATAATATATATAGTCGCCGCTATAGAAATTGAATGTCGTTTGTCATTGCAAATAGAACTTGGTCTAAGTTGAAATTTTTATTTATGCCAAATGCCATTTTCTCCTTAAAATGTTATTCAAGATATTATTGGCTTTCCATGGTTAAAAATCTTTTCTTATATCAGACCCCTTCTACATCAATTTGGAAAAGGAGAGGACAAAATCACATGTTTTCACGGATAACTTTTAGCAACTTAGATGTACCATTGTGTTCTTGCAAAAATAGAAGATGTACTATAGTATATTTACATCTGCTCACAACAATTTATCCAAAAAAGTTAAGAGCTATGGAGTGTATTAACAAATATCCCCATAGATGTTTCTTGAACTAAGATCATCTACCTTAGGTATACCTATATAGTGTATGGAAGTGTTTACATATGATTTGTTCTCGGATCATGTGCCCCACTAGTTTTATGGTTGTTTGGTGAGGAAAGATGGCCAAATATGTCCTTCCGGCTCTTGGGTTCAATAGTGGAAGCAAGAAAAGCATCGTACTCCGTACTTGGAACATGTCATTTTAACATCTATATCTATATCTATATACCAATATAAAAAGACTCAAAGGGGCATATCCAATTAATTTCAGCCATCAAACCATGTCAATTCAACAGCCTAGATTGCTCCAATGATGCTCAACATGTTTAGCATGCAATTAATATATACTCCCTCTATTCCATAATATAGTGCATTTTTTTGAAAAGTCAAACTGCTGAAATTTGGGATGGGCTTTAGGCCCATATAGCAATTTCTGAAAAATCTCTAAGGGCCCATGTGGGTTTATTGGCACTAGGTGGAGGTGGGAAGTTTAGTCCCACCCCGGAAGTGGAAAAGGAGTTGGACCTCTTTATAAGGGATGTTCTTTCACATGCTATTGGAGCTTGAGAATAGAAGAGGCCCTCGCGCACTCCTCCTCCGCCGCCTACCTCGCCACGCCACGCCTCGAAACGACGCGCCACGGTATTGAGCCGAACCGAGCTCACACCTACGCGCTTATTTTTGCCAGTCACTAACGGAGAGTTCTCTGACACCTGGGCCACGATCTGAGACGTCGGATCGTGGGCTGTCACGGACTCGGACATGGGTCGAGCCCACGTCTCTCCACGCGGCTGCGCCTATATAAGTGTGCGGTGTCTCCTAACCCTAGCCGCCACG
Organism: Triticum aestivum; assembly: GCF_018294505.1. Lineage (NCBI taxonomy): Eukaryota > Viridiplantae > Streptophyta > Magnoliopsida > Poales > Poaceae > Triticum > Triticum aestivum. Next base: position 155,990,219 of record NC_057814.1, read on the forward strand.
ATCAGATCGCATCACATCTGCTCCACGCGCACGCCCACTGTCGTTCCTTTGCTGCCGGTGACTCCATCCCGTCCGCCGTGTACACGGTCGACGGGAGAGCAGGTCTCCAAAACCTCGCCCTTCCGGTTCCTATACGGGAGAGGGGCGAATAGGTTTTTGGGAAGCGACTATGCGACTGCTCGCTGTTCGTCTATCTCCTCTACGTCCGCTTCGTCCTCGTCATCACCATGTCCACTAACGCCGACCGTGCTGCCACCGAGAAAGCTGAAGCCGACAAGAAGGCCGCCGAAGATGCCGCTGCCGCTGTCACCGCCGCCGGGGCTTCTGCCTGGCCTACTCGAGGGTATAACATCTTTATCCCGCTCTTGTTTATTTTCGTATTAGCAGTACTAGTAGTATGTATAGATTTGTCTACTGTTTGCTTAGTACGTGCATGTTTAGATCGGAACCAGTATGTCGTCAATTTAGTCAATGACATGCTAGCGATTTATCTATGGATTAAATTAGTCAAAAAATTGCCTATTTTCTCAGCAATCCAAAAACCTATTATGTGTAGGAATTTTTCGGCAAGTGGCTTTGCCACTGCACTGAAACCGGATAATTTTACTGGTATGTATTTTAAGCGTTGGCAAACTAAGACCACTTTATGGCTCACGGCTATGAACGTGTTCTGGGTCACCGGTGTCTCCACGGGAACGATTGCTCCTGAACAGGAGAAGGCGTTCAGGGAGGCCACCGTTGTGTTTCTCGGAGCAGTTCTTAGCGTGATCAGAGATAAACTGGTCGACGCATATTTACATGTGCATGTCGCCAAGGACTTGTGGGAGGCGCTCGAATGTAAGTTCGGGGCCGCCGATGCTGGGAGCAAGATGTATATTATAGAGCAGTTCCACGATTACAAGATGGTTGAAACCCGTCCTGTATTGGAGCAGGCTCATGAGATAATATGCATTGTTGTAACACCCCAGATGTAACTTTCCATATTTTTAACTCCAACTCTTGCCATTTTCGGCTATGTGTTATGATATTCCCTTCGTGGTCGGGTTTTGTCTTTCGTTTTGCATTTTTTTCATGTCATGCATCTCATATCATGTCATCATGTGCATCTCATTTGCATACGTGTTCGTCTCATGCATCCGTGCATTTTCCCCGTTGTCCGTTTTGCAATCCGACACTCCCACATGCACCGGCGCACCCCTCTTGTCTCTTTTCGTGAGCGGGTGTCAAACATTCTCGGAATGGACCGAGGTTTGCCAAGTGGCCTTGGTACACCACCGGTAGACCACCTGTCAAGTTTCGTTCCATTTGGAGGTCGTTTGATGCTCCAACGGTTAACCGGGTAACCGCAAAGGCCTTTTGTGTGTTGCAGCCCAACACCCCTCCAAAGCAGCCCAATAACCCATCTAAGTCACTTCCATGCTCTCCGTCGTTGGATCATGATCGCGTGGGCGAAAACCGCACCTCATTTGGAGTCTCCTAGCTCGCTCTACCTATAAATATGTGCACCCCTCCTCCAAATCCGGGTCCTGAAACCCTAGCCCCGCTCCCTCTCCGCCGCCGCACACGTCCGGTCCGGCCGGCCAGATCGCGCCGCCACCCCGCGC
>NC_057814.1:155992159-156002932 GCF_018294505.1 Triticum aestivum
ACCTCGCTCCGGTCGTCGCCGGCCACCGCCGCCTCACCCCGACGTCGCCTGACCTCCGCGCGCCGCCTCCTCTCCCTCGCCGCCGCGCCCGGTGCCGGACGGAATCACCCCGGCGGACCCCGGATCCGGCAACCCTAGCTCCAGCCACCGCGTGGACTCCTCCGACGAACCTCGACGTCCGCGCCGACGAACCCTAGATCTGGAAACGAGGTTGACTCCCCCCCGTCGTTTTTCTGCAAAGTCCCGAATTGCTCATATTATTTGGCTCTGTTCATCACATCATATCTCCTTGCATACTGCTCCGTTTGATGCATGTGATATATCAAAATGTTAACCAGGAGATGCTCTCCATTTTGTTCCATTGTGCCATGTTCTTTTGAGTTCGTCTTAATGCCTAAATCATCGTTGCAAGAGTGCTATATGCTGTTTACTGCTGTTACTTATCAGAACTTGATGTTTGGTCATTTTTGCTGCATTTGATGTGTGCATCTTTTGGGCATGAGCTCTACATGTGTTTTGATCTATGCCATGCCATCTTTACAGGGTTGGATGCCATGTATTTTTGTGATCTACGTGATGACTAGCACAAGCATGCAAACTAGGCTTCGTGATGTTTCTGTTTTCAGGGACTTAGGATTTTGCTGTCTTTTTCTGCTGTTATTTTGATGCCATGTATCCATGTGGCTACAGTGAGATCCATGCTTCTTTTGAGTATGTTCAGTAAGGATGTTTTGGACATATAGTTGTGCCCTAGCCATCTATGCCCCTGTTTGCAATTATGGAGTGCACTAGCATGTCTCAATCTTGCTCTACTTTTGCTATAAAATGTTCCTGGCAGAATGTTAACATGCTATTCAATTTTGCCAAGGTTGTTGTAGTTGATCCATACATGCTATGAACTTGATATTGCTATGGATATAATCATGAACATGTCTTCTTTCTGTTGGTATGCTTGTTTTGTCATGAATTGCCTTGTGATGACTGAATCGAGCTCACAAAGATGCCTTCATAATTCTGTTAATGACATGCTCTGTTTTCTGCCAAGTCGGAAACCTGTTAACGAAACTTACTATGTTTACATGGGTTCCATTATATCGTCTGTGCCTTTTTGGCTCATGGCCAGTAAGGGACTTTTGTTTTATGCTTTTAGTAGCTTTATGTCATGCCTTGTTTTGCTACGACAAGTTCTTGTAGCATGTTGATTGCTTGCTCTGAACATTGCTACCTGATGCTGTTTATGCCATGTTCAGTATTTTCACCAAGTCTGTGAAGCTGATATCTTTTGCACTTTTGCCATGCTTGTTTGAACCTGTTATTATGTGATTTAGCCGTAGATCAGTGTTCATCTGTTGTCAAGCATCTCTTGTAGATCACTGCCATAGGCTTTGTTGCTATGTTGGGGTGCTGTAGCATAGTTTCTTGATGTATTCGAAGTGCCATCATGCTGTTAATCGCAGTTTGTGTCATTCTTGTTTTGTTTGCCATTTGCAAACCGTGCATCCGTTTCCGGTGATCTTTATATCGATTTCGACCGAAATCATATCATCTTTCCAGCGGCATACTTGGTTTGCCAAGTTGATGCCTTGTTCATCTTTCCCTTCCGGAGCTTCTGTCTTGACTCCTCCTGACGAATCCAAGCCATTCGAAGTTTTCTGTGATGCTTCTCTTCAAGGTCTCGGTGCTGTGTTAATGCAAGAGAAGAAAGTTGTAGCCTATACCTCTCGTCAGTTGAAGCCCAACTAAAAGAACTACCCCACTCACGATCTTGAGTTGGCGGCAGTTGTTCATGCATTAATAACATGGAGACATCTCTTGTTGGGAAGGAAAGTGGACATATTCACCGATCACAAGAGTCTCAAGTACATCTTCACTCAGCCCAACCTCAACCTCAGGCAAACTCGATGGGTCGAAATGATTCAAGAGTACAATCAGAGTACTGAATATACTCCAGGCAAGGCCAATGTCATTGCAGATGCTTTGAGCAGGAAGGCTTATTGCAGCAGCTTAATTCTCAAGCCATTTCAACCGGATCTTTGCGAAGCTTTCCGCAAACTGAATCTCCAAGTTGTTCCTCAAGGCTTTCTTGCCAACCTCCTAGTCTCTCCAACTTTGGAAGATCAAATTCGTGAGGCACAACTCCTGGATACCATGGTGAAGAAGGTGAAACGTGGTATTGACAAGGGTCTTTCCAAATACAAGTGCTATCGCATTGATGACAGAGACTTTATTCTTCGAGGACCGGATTGTGGTTCCTAAAGGTGATCTAAGGAAGGTCATAATGAACAAGGCGCACAATTCTCTTCTTTCCATTCATCCTGGAAGTACGAAGATGTACCATGACCTCAATCAGTCGTATTGGTGGACTCGAATGAAGCGAGAAATTGCTCAATTCCTGAACGAATGTGATGTCTGTCGAAGGGTGAAAGCAGAACACCAATGACCAGCTGGTCTCCTCCAACCTCTTGCTATTCCAGAATGGAAGTTTGATCATATCAAAATGGACTTTGTCGGGGATATACCCCGCGGTATGACCCGGCCAGCCTTGGCGACTCACCAGAGACCTGGCTAGAGCTTGGCGACTCACTGGTGATCCGCCCGAACATGGCGATTCACAGGTAACCCGCCTGGACATTGTGACTCACTGGAGACCCGGCGAGCGGATTAGACGGACGACAAGGCCGAAGGCCCAGCAGGCTGGCTTATACTCTAGTGGGCTGGCTTAAGGAGAAAGGGATGACGAATATTTCCTTTACGAGGAAGCAAGACCCGGACTTGTATTCAACTTGTAAGAAAAGATAGACTAGTCCTAGTCCTACTAGGACTCCGCATGTAACCCGCCCCTCTAACTTATATAAGGAGGGGCAGGGCACCCCAAAGAGGGACAAGTAACAAGAAACAATCTCTAGGGCTAGACACCGAGAGCCGGTTCCCGGCGACTCTCTCTTGAGCATAATGAGACCTAGCCACAAACAACATGTAGGGCTATTACCGGATGATGTTTCCCGGGGCCCGAAGCTGTCTAAATCCTTGTCTTGTGTTGCGTCTCTCGATTCCGCCCAACCCCTCTCAAGCTACCACATAGATGCGCTGGCCTCACGACTAAGTCCTGACACTAAGGACATCTGCCGTGACAATTCCACGACAGTTGGCGCCCACCGTGGGGCGTGCGCACGGTGGTGTTGAGTTCTTGGAGGGATCTTCCGCAGGGATCGAGAAGCTCGCAACTGGCCGGCTGAAGAAGAGCTGGCACAAAAATATATATCAACTTCAAGTTCCTCGGTCCAGATCGGAAAAAGTTTCAACGACAGCGCGCATGGCAAACGAGGGTTGATCTATGCTCCGCTATGGCCGTTACTTGGATCCGTCTGCGCAAGGTGACAACCAGTCGGAAAAAACATATACAAGATTACGATCATGAGAAATTAGGGCAACATCGCGAGTGTCGCCGGATGTGACTCGGCGGACCATCAAATCCGAAACAAAATCAGTCTCTGTTGTTGTGCCGTTCTACGTCGCGCCCGCCGAGACCGTCTGGAGTTTTCGACGAGAAGTAATCCGTGATCTGCTGATCGGCCACCCTGGCTTAAATACGCAGTGTCACGAGCACACCTGATGTGCTCCTGCTCCTCTACTCCCATCAAACCGTAGCTGGCAGATCAAGTCCCGAGGCAGCAACCAATAATTTTCCTGTGTGAACTAGTGCACCGCCTCAAGTGCTAATGATGTGCATCAGATCAGGTGCTAGGACGTACCTAAATCAAATCCAAAGGTACTTCCAAAAAGTACTCCAATAGCACGTGATGAAGGCACTCTACTTGAGTATTACTCTGACAACTGCTACAAGCGCTGGTCGTACGTCAGTCCCAGGATCATCAGTCAACAACGAATAAAATAAAATAAAAAGAAACAGCAGGGAGGAAGATGCAGACGCGGGTACGGACTCGCCTCCACCGCTACTACTTTTCACCACTCGCCTCCGTTCACGTGCCTCAAGGCACTGCCTCCGCGCCGCCTCAGGTTCGCTTGCGCCTCCAAGTCGCCGTGATCGCTGGCCGGCTTACAGAGGGCCTCTGTGGTCGCTCCGGGTCAAGCTGGACTCTGCTTTTCCGTCCGAGTCATCATCGTACCTCGTTTCCTGTCCGGGTGGCTGTCGCGCCTTGTCTCCTGTCTGAATTACCGTCACCAACCTGTTTTCGTCGCCACTTCTACAACGCTTACCTTGACAAGCCGGCTCGCCACGCCTTGCCGGGGTGCCGTCGCAGGCCGGCCCTGCCGCCTCAGAGCCGCTTCCGAGCCACTTCAACCTGGCCTCTGCTACCGTTGAGCTGCCGCGGCCGCCCGGTGGCTTTTTCCACTGTGAGCCGGTCCTGCTGGAGTTTGCTTCTATCTCTACTACATGTTACTGCAGACGCCATCCCTACAACAGATGCTGCCATTTTCCGTTCGCCGTCTTAGCAGCTAGCAGACCGGTTGGAGCATTATAACCTGGACAAGTCCGACGACGTGCATATTTTACGCAGTGCTAATCGCCTACGGATCATCTATTGTCTGAACAAATCAGGTGAGATCCCTCTAACTATATTTTATTAACACATATTGTTTTCGTCAAAGAACGATTACTGGTTCGTGATATTTTTTCGAGGACCATTATTTATTACAAAGATGTTGCAAAAGGACGTGCGTCAATATTATTTTTTGCACTAGCACTCGTCCATGTCATGCTGCTCAACGGAAACATGTGCAAATCGCCGCCCCTGCTACACGACGCGGCTGACTCGCCCGTTCGCATGACTTACCGCGCCTGCGATTAACTCGCCCGTCCGCGCTGGCTTACAACGCCGTGGCCGGTTCACCCGTGACTGATTTCAGTTTCACCTAGTGATCATCAACTTCATGGCGGGTTATTTCCGGCCTAAACGAATCAGGTGATATCCATCTAAAATATATTTTATTGGTACATATTATTTTTTGTCAAAGAGCAGTTTATCTTTGTCTTGGTCTGCAATATTGTTGATGTAGGACAATTGTTCACTACATCAAAACGATGTGGCTAACTCGCCCGTCCACGCCGGTTTACAACGCCGCGGCCGACACATGTGTCTGTGCCGCCTCTGATTCCGCGGTCGCCTTTATCGTCCGTCTCTCGCGGCCTGGTCTATATCAACATACTGGGCCACACCCGTCTGCGTGAGCTGATTACTGAGTATGAGCAAGTCACTGCTTGGGAAGCCCGGTTTTTTTTTCTTCCAACAAAATTGGAGGCAAATTATCATGTATTATCAGCCGCCGTCTGCACTGGATGGTTCAAATGGGTAGGCGCACAAGTCGCCGACACTACAGTTTGGTTAACTTCAAACAGCCAGTTGGAAGGGACCATTGGCCGATTTGCTGACACGGCTCATACAGGATCATTTATAACCCGCCACAGTCACCTCAACCTTCTGTGGATTCACATCGCGCTATCAACACCAATGACATACACCTTATGCTATAGTCAATATGGAGAATCTCAAAGCCAACTCCTCGAGTTGTCTTGAGACTCGGGGGCTACAATGATATGACTCGACAGCATTGGTCGGTTTCAATGCATTCAAGAATTCTGGGTCATTGGAGGGAGAAATAATTCGGTCCCGGAGGCTACCGCCATATTGGTGAAAAAGTTTAAAGGCCGTCAGAAAATTTCCGGCTTAAAAAGAAGCATTCCGGTTTAGATCTGGCTCAAGAGACTTGACATCTCCCACAAAGCACTGAAGTTCTTAAATATCCGGTTTAAAATCTGGTTCAAGGGAAATTTATCTGCCACAAAGTTTTGAAGCTCTCAAATCCGGTTCAAAATCCGGTTCAAGGTAAATTTGTTTATCACAAAGCTTTGAAACTCTCAATATCCGGTTTTTCCGGTTCAAAAAGAATTTATCTCTCGCAAAAGTTCGAGTTTTCAAGGAAAAATTAAAGGGACCAAAAAGAGTCTGTTACAAAGCACAATCCAAACATAGGTACCGTGCTTTAATGACCATTGGGAGCTGATCGTATTTGAATTTAGCTTAACCCTTTTGGTGTGACCCTGATCGTATTCGCATCAGAGTCGTTAAATATTCTCATGATCACTAGGGGGCTTCCTGTTCAAACATAGGTCGTATTCGAACCAAAGAGAACATAGCTATCGGTACCCTCTTGATCGGCACACTGCCGAGCTCACTAGGGGGCTTCTTGATCGTATTCGAATCATAGCTCAACCCCTTTTGGGAACCGACGTGGATCGTATTCGAATCAGCGTCGTTAAACAACTCTCAAGGTCATTTGGGGGCTTCCTATTCAAACATAGGTCGTATTCGAACCAAAGAGAACATATCTGTCGGTACCCTTTTGATCGGCAACGCCAAAGCCACTGGGGGCTATATGATCGTATTCGAATCTTAGCTTAACCCCTTTGGGACGGTTTTATGATCGTATTCGAATCAGAAGCCTCAAAATTTTTGAAGTATCTTTTTGCAAACAATTTTTGTATTTTATTTGAAGCTCTTTTGATCATATCTAAAGTGTATATGAGTGGTTGCTATTTAACCCGGTTTGACTTTGGATGATAAGTCGCTGTCATATGACAATCATAAACATTTGGAAGTCTTGATTTCTAAAGATTGGGTTATCACCCTTACTGCACAGGTCACATAAACTGGCAGTGAAAATTCAATATCACAGGTATAATATTATTATTATAGTTATGTTTCAAAGTTATGATTCATAACAGGCTTATCTGTGACTCCTTGTTACACATCAATGGTTATATGTGAGATATTATGACCCGCCCTGCGGTAAACCGCCAAGGGATCTTGTGATCTAATTATGTGCAGGATAAGACTACATTTGGGTGGTTACCTGCCCTGGTTTTTGACGTTAAGTCGCCAGGGCATATGTTGTTTAAACTCTGCAGGATTTACAGAGCTATGACTTACATAAATGATTAAATTCAAGCCCATCATCATAGATTGAAATCGGTGTCTCAAAAGGGTTATCAATTCTTGATTTTCTCAAAGGCTATAAGCCGCCGGGTTGTACAAATTCCGGCTTACAATGGAGGCGTATTAAATCGCCATCAGCCAAGAGCCGCCGGGTATTTAAACTCCGGATTGATTTATCAGCAGATGAGGTATTAAAAGTCGCTTTGGCGCAATGGCTATTATTTTTTCAATGGATATGATTTATTCTACAATGGAAAGAATAGTCCCGAGTCGCTGCAGGCTTACGACCGGGCACTTGGGGGCTACATTATTTAAATTGAGATCACATCAAATATGCAAGTCCCATGTCACTGTCAGCATGCACCATGGCACTTGGGGGCTAATGCAAAGACATTTTTTGCTCAACTTATTGAAGACCCGACTTATCACATTGTAATGAGCCGGCCCTTGGGGGCTACCAATTGCTCCTGTCGAAAATTCAAGGTACACAAGCCTTAATCTATTATATTGAAAGATCCACTACTCAGTTGGTAGAGTACAAAGCTCTTAACCTTGTGGACGTGGGTTCAAGCCCCATGGTGGAGATTACATCATATGCTGTTATTATCAATGAATCATATACAAAGTCCCTGCTCATTATTATATAATGACCCGGCCCTTGGGGGCTACACCGGTTGAAGTTTTTATGAGCATAAGGCAATTACAAGTCCCAGGTTGCTGCAAGCATGACAACCCGACACTTGGGGGCTACATATGTGGAATATTCAGTTTATGACTAATGATTGAGATGAATAACCCGGTTTTCTTCAAGGTTGCAATACTTATATTGAAGCAAGTCTTAAGTTATCACTATGTTCTCCTCTTAAGACTTGGGGGCTACAGGTGATATGCATATAAGGGAGAAAAAATCTTCAATTCTCAGTTTGGAGCAGACCAGATTGACCCGGTATTTGCAACAAGCATGACTCGGTGTCACCAATAATAATGACCCGGCGTCGGCAATAGTTATGACCCGGTGTTATCAATATTTACAAGACGGTAATTTTCGCAATTATAACTAGCCAGCCTCTACATCTTTAAACTGGCGGATCACCAGATGAATCTTGAGTCTAAGATGTTTATTAAGCCGGAGTTTTGGAAACCGACTCAAATGGATTATTTCGTATAATATTTCTTTATAAGAGCCAATGTCAGCAAATGGATTATGAAGCTGGCCTATTGACCCGGATATTCCAGGAGAAAATGTCAAGGACTTAAGGATGATCAGGTGCCGGCTTACAAGAATATTTAACCCGGAGCACAACCTGTCAAATTTGTTCTTTAGTTAATTTTGCAGGATCAGTTTAACATGGATAAATCCAAATTAAACTGGGGGCTAATGTCGGGGATATACCCCGCGGTATGACCCGGCCAGCCTTGGCGACTCACCAGAGACCTGGCTGGAGCTTGGCGACTCACTGGTGATCCGCCCGAACATGGCGATTCACAGGTCACCCGCCTGGACATTGTGACTCACTTGAGACCCGGCGAGCGGATCAGACGGATGCCAAGGCCCAAGGCCCAGCAGGCTGGCTTATACTCTGGTGGGCTGGCTTAAGGAGAAAGGGATGACGAATATTTCCTTTACGAGGAAGCAAGACCCGGACTTGTATTCAACTTGTAAGAAAAGATAGACTAGTCCTAGTCCTACTAGGACTCCGCATGTAACCCGCCCCTCTAACTTATATAAGGAGGGGCAGGGCACCCCAAAGAGGGACAAGTAACAAGAAACAATCTCTAGGGATAGACACCGAGAGCCGGTTCCCGGCGACTCTCTCATGAGCATAATGAGACCTAGCCACAAACAGCATGTAGGGCTATTACCGGATGATGTTTCCCGGGGCCCGAACCTGTCTAAATCCTTGTCTTGTGTTGCGTCTCTCGATTCCGCCCAACCCCTCTCAAGCTACCACATAGATGCGCTGGCCTCGCGACTAAGTCCTGACACTAAGGACATCTGCCGTGACAATTCCACGACAGACTTCATGACTGGATTTCCCAAGTCCAAACGCGGAAATGATGCTATCTTCGTTGTCATCGACAAGCTTACTAAAGTGGCTCATTTTCTTCCTATCAAAGAATCTATCACAGCAGCTCAGTTGGCAGAGCTATACACCTCCAGGATTGTCTCCTTGCACGGCATTCCACAATTGATTTCTTCAGATCGTGGAAGCATCTTTACTTCTAAGTTCTGGGACTCCTTCCAGAAGGCCATGGGCACCAACATTCGCTTCAGCACAGCTTTCCATCCTCAAACTAGTGGCCAAGTTGAGCGAGTCAATCAAATCCTTGAAGATATGCTCAGGGCTTGTGTTATCTCTTTCGGTATGAAGTGGGAAGATTGTCTTCCATATGCCGAGTTCTCCTACAACAACAACAACTTCCAAGCGAGTTTGGGCAAGGCCCCATTCGAGATTCTGTATGGCGGGAAGTGCCGTACTCCTCTCAATTGGTCTGAGACAGGTGAACGCCAACTTCTTGGCAATGACTTAATCACAGAGGTTGAAGAAATGTGTAAGGTCATCCGTGAAAATCTCAAAGCTGCGCAATCGCGTCAGAAGAGCTATTATGATGACAAGCACCATGATGTGGCTTTTGAAATCGGAGACCATGTCTACCTCCGCGTCTCTCCAATGAAAGGCACTCGTCGCTTCGGTATCAAAGGGAAGCTTGCCCCTAGATACGTGGGTCCTTTCAAGATCATTGGCAAAAGAGGCGACCTCGCCTATCAACTTGAGCTTCCCTCCAACTTCGCGAATGTGCATGATGTGTTTCACTTGTCACAGCTTCGCAAGTGCTTCAAGACGCCTGAGCGTACCATCAACTTCGAAGAGATTGTCCTCCAAGAAGATCTATCTTATCATGAGCACCCCGTTGCTATTCTTGAAGAAACTGAGCGCAAGACTCGCAACAAGTCAATCAAATTCCTGAAAGTGAAGTGGTCACACCATTCCGACCGAGAAGCCACCTGGGAGCGCGAGGACCACCTTCATTCCAAATATCCAGAGTTCTTTCAGTCCTAGATCTCGCGACGAGATCCTCTTGTAGTGGTGGAGTGTTGTAACACCCCGGATGTAACTTTCCATATTTGTAACTCCAACTCTTGCCATTTTCGGCTATGTGTTATGATATTCCCTTCGTGGTCGGGTTTTGTCTTTCGTTTTGCATTTTGTTCATGTCATGCATCTCATATCATGTCATCATGTGCATCTCATTTGCATACGTATTCGTCTCATGCATCCGAGCATTTTCCCCGTTGTCCGTTTTGCAATCCGACACTCCCACATGCACCGGCGCACCCCTCTTGTCTCTTTTCGTGAGAGGGTGTCAAATGTTCTCGGAATGGACCGAGGTTTGCCAAGTGGCCTTGGTACACCACCAGTAGACCACCTGTCAAGTTTCGTTCCATTTGGAGGTCGTTTGATGCTCCAACGACTAACCGGGTAACCGCAAAGGCCTTTTGTGTGTTGCAGCCCGACACCCCTCCAAAGCAGCCCAATAACCCATCTAAGTCACTTCCATGCTCTCCGTCGTTGGATCATGATCGCGTGGGCGAAAACCGCACCTCATTTGGAGTCTCCTAGCTCGCTCTACCTATAAATATGTGCACCCCTCCTCCAAATCCGGGTCCTGAAACCCTAGCCCCGCTCCCTCTCCGCCGCCGCACACGTCCGGTCCGGCCGGCCAGATCGCGCCGCCGCCCCGCGCCTATCGCTCGCCGCCACGTGTCCCTGCACCGCCGCCACCCGCCGCCGGCCCGTGAGCCCACGGCGGGCAC